>NC_057813.1:20436383-20451405 GCF_018294505.1 Triticum aestivum
AAGGGCCGCCAGCTTCTCTTCTCGCGCATCTTTGCAGTGGACTCGGGCCAGACACAGAGCGACATCTGCACCACACCGAGCCGAGGACTTCTTCCACTCCTGCACTCGACCAGGGATCATGTTCAAGCGGGCCATCAGCGACTCAAGGTCATTCTGAAGTGTCTCCTCAGGCCAGAGCGTCGAGTCGATGCGAGATGTGGCGGCCTTCAGCCTTGCGAGATAGTCCACGACAGCTGCAACACGAGACTCCAGTCGGAAAACATCCATGGCAACTTCGTCGTTCACCGGAGAATTGACGGGGTCAAGGTTTGGCTCCAGTCGGCTGGTTTCTTCTTCAAAGTTTTGACAAAATTCTGCAAGGGTGATCACTAAGTCAAGGAGATAGTCGAATGGAAAAAGCCACAATTGGAAATAGTTGCCAAACATGGAGGTCTACCTTCAAGCATAAGGAACAACTTCTTGGCAAGGCCACTCAGGAAGGCCTCCAGTTCGGTTTTCTTCTCAGTCAATTTGCTGACTTGGTCGGTCAGGGCAGCTTTGTCAGTTTTCAGTCGACTGACCTCCTTGTTGGCAATCCCAAGAGCAGCTTTCAGATTGGTATTGTCTTGTTCGAGCTTGGTGACTGAAGCTAACTTCTCGTCAGCAAGCTTGATCTTCTCAGCTAGCTCAAGGTCTTTCTTCTGCTGGGCCTCCCTTACCTTACCTGCAAGTTACAGCAAGATCAGATGTTGAAACAAGCAAGGGGAAAAGCAGTCGTCAGGGTCTCACCAAACATACCTTCGGTCTCCTCCTTTGCCTTTGTCAGCTTCTCCTGAACCAGCTTCAAGCTCAGCTCGACTTGAGTATGTTTTTGTTCCAGCTCTGAGTAGCGAGCCACAAGATCACAGGAGTTCTGTGAAGAACCAATCGACTAAATGTCAAATATAATTCACTTCCGAGTGAAAAAGGGATAAACACACGTTTCTAAGACTACATCCAAATACAAGCATTCGACCGTAGTCTCGGGGACTACACCCAGTGGGTGCACTCAGCGTGCCCCCACTAATCCTGTTGAAGACAAAGTCGACCAGTCGACCTCAAAAAAAAAGAGAGCTGCATTCTCTAAGACTGTGATCAACTGCAAGCAGTCGACCACAGTCTCGGGGACTACACCCAGTGGGTGCACTCAGCGTGCCCCCACCGGTTTGTGAAATCCAGTCGACATAGTCGACTGAAAGAAAAATTGACGTCATAAAGCCTAAAGCCGACTGCCAGCAGTCGACCTTAGCCTTGGGGACTACACCCAGTGGGTGCACTCAGCGTGCCCCCACCGGTTTGTGAAGTCCAGTCGACCAGTCGACTGACAGAAAGATTGACATCATAAAGCCTAAGGCCGAATGCCAGCAGTCGACCTTAGCCTTGGGGACTACACCCAGCGGGTGCACTCAGCGTGCCCCCGCTAACACGGAGTTTATTCGACACACCCAGTGGGTGACTAATATAAATTCCGGAAAAGAAAAGTTTTTGGTAGCATATCCAACAGAACAAACAGCGGTCGACTGACCTGGACATTGCTTTGGAGGGCAGAACTGGCGTCATAAGCTGCCTGGCTCGCGTCCCGGATGGTCTTCAGCTGCTCCATCATGAGTCCCGCCTGGCGTATTGCCTCCTTCGCTGCGCCAGCTTGGTCCTCTGGGACGTGGTGCGTCGTAAAGAGGGAGGGCTGCTGAGCACTCGTCAGTGGATTTGCGAAGGACACCGTGTGTCGAGTGGTGTTCCCTTCCTCCACAGTCAGAATCTCAGGCGCCGTCACATCCTGAGGTACCTTACTGGCGGACGCTTTCCGACTCCTCCTGCGTGTCAGTGGTTCTTCATCCTCGTCGTCGTCAGGGAGATTGATAACAGTGTTGGGTGGAGCTGCGGAGAAGGATCAGGATCAGAGATCGCGAGTCAGTCAACTAAGAACGGTGTTAAGAACACAGTACCTGGATTCGAAGTTGCTGCATCCTCCATCTCGTGGTCATCAGCCCGGGCCGAGGTCTCAGAAGTAGCAGCACTGCAACTCCAAAGGATCAGTCGACTAACTTCAGCGTCGACCAGAGATAAAGTTCGCACAGAATAAGAAAATATGAGCAGCACAATTACCCTGATATGGTGGGGATGGACACCTTCATCTTCGGCAGGAGCTTGGTCGGCTTTGGCGGAGCCCCCCTAGGCTGCTTCGGCGCCTTTTCAGTCGGCGCTGGAGAAGTGGTCCTAGGGCGCTTGGTCGACTGCGTCGCAACCCCCTTGCCACGTTCAGTCGAAGGGTCGTGGACGAGCTTCGACCGCCTTTCCGAGCGCGGTGGCACGACCTCCTCCTCTTCCTCCTCGTCTTCGGCGTCATCATCATCGCCGTCGTCATCATCATCGTCGTCGTCGTCCCCTGCAACGTCCGAGTCCCATTCCTCCTCGTCCTGGCTCTCGCCCCCACTCGCCTCACCCTCCTCAGGCGGAGTTTGTGCCCCATTGGGCATCGAGTACAGCTCGGTGAGGGCCTAGCAGATATCAAGACAATGATCAGTCGACCAGTCGGCAGAGTAAACAGAGATGAATGCGACAAGAATACAGTGGAGAGCAGGGCAAGTGTACCTTATTTGGATCACTATTGTGGTCGAGTGGAGGAATCCTTCTGGCTCCGCGTGGGTTGTCCTTGTTTCCGGTGACGGCTACCATCCATCTTTCCAGAGTGACATCGTCGACTGCTTCTGGATGGACTCTAGTCTCGTCTTCGGTCCCACAGTACAACCACATGCAGTGGCTCCGGAACTGGAGAGGCTGGATGCGACGCCTGAGGAAAACCTCCAGGAGGTCCATGCCCGTCACTCCCTCCCGAACCAACTGCACCACGCGCTCCATCAACATCTTCACGTCAGCTTTCTCCTCCGGAATCAGCTTCAGAGGGGAAGGCTTGCTCACTCGGTCCATGGTGAACGGAGGGAGTCCACTCGACTGCCCTGGCGTCGACTGGACCTGGCAGTAGAACCAAGTCGACTGCCAGCCTCTGACGGACTCAGGAAAGGTCATGGGCGGGAAGGTGCTCTTATTCCTCACCTGAATCCCCAGGCCTCCGCACATTTGGACGACTCGGGTTCTCTCATCACCTGGGCTCGCCTTCTTCACGGTCTGAGATCGACACGTGAATATATGTTTGAACAAACCCCAGTGCGGTCGACAGCCCAAGAAACCCTCACACATGGACACGAACGCGGCAAGATAGGCAATGGAGTTTGGGGTAAAGTGGTGGAGCTGCGCTCCGAAGAAGTTCAAAAAGCCACGAAAGAAAACACTCGGTGGCAAGGAAAACCCGCGATCAACATGGGTGGCCAAAAGCACACACTCACCCTCTTCTGGCTGGGGCTGCCACTCCTTCCCCGGAAGCCTCGCAGCTCCGTGGGGGATCAAGCCCTCGTTGGCCATGTCGAGGAGGTCATTCTCCGTGATGGTCGACTGGATCCAGTCTCCTTGGACCCAGCCCTTCGGCAGGCGGGATCTGGACGAGGACCCTCCGCGGCTGGTGGATCTTCCTTTCGCCTTCTCCGATGCCGACGCCTTCTTTGCGTGCTCCAGCGCCGCCGTCTTCTCCTTGGCCGTGGTCGCCGGCGAGATGCGCAAAGGGAAGTGGTGCGGGGGCGAGAGCGAGCACGCTGAGCAGGGAGGAAGGAAGCAGAGAGAGGGGAAGAATGCTAAGGCGCAGCACAGAAATCCTCGCCGGGCACATTTATAAGGTCCCTTCCGAGTGGATGACAGGTGGACCCGGGTGATCTAATCATATCTGGAACAGTTATGCAGGCGGGATACGTGGCGAAAAAGGCGGCGCGGAGATCGAGGCGTCCATGCCCCGTCCCATCCGAACGCCGCGGTCCGCCCCGCTTCGCGCGCGCCCCAAAATTTCGCATCCCGCGGAATCCGCGAGCAACAAATCAGTCTGTCAGGCGCGGTGTTTCCGGCGGTCCGTCGCTCGGAGATCGTCGAAGCCTGAAAGATCACTCGACGTAAAAACAGAATGGATCAAGTTGACTGAAGGCAATTTGTTTCCTGTCGACAAAGGGATTCTTTGGTCCAGAACAGCGCACAACCGGAGCGCAAAGGTTAATCGGAAACGACATCAACTCCTTCTTCACTCGAAGCCTCGATCCATTTGGGGGCTAATGATGGGGTTGTGTACCTAGGGTAGGATCATGGACCTGATCCAAGTAACTTACCCTAGGACATCCTTAGAAGAGGTCGCCTTCCAGTCGACCAACGAGGATTCACTCGACTGGCCTGAAGGACTCGACCACGAAGACTCACTCGACCACCAGGAGGTCAAGAGGCACTCTGCACTGCAACGGCCTGTAATCAAGTAGACTTTATGATAGTAAAGGCACTTTATGTGGGGCGTTACCAGTAACGCCCCAGACTTAACTCACCTTAAACCCTCTCCTGCGTGGGCTGGCTAGGGTCCTGGCGCACTCTATATAAGCCACCCTCCTCCACAGGCAGAGGGGTTCGGGACTTTGTAATTCATACATTCATAATCCACTCGACCGCCTCCGGGCTCCGAGACGTAGGGCTGTTACTTCTTCCGAGAAGGGCCTGAACTCGTACATCCTTTGTGCTTACAACCTCTCCATAGCTAGGACCTCGCCTCTCCATACCTACCCCCCACTCTACTGTCAGGCTTAGAACCACGACAACGTCAGCTGGCGTTAACGGCCGTCTAGGGCCTGTCGCCACCCTACCGCTTGGGTGTGTGGCGATAGGATGTGGTACCCTACCGCCGGGTCAGGTGGCGGTAGGAGAAAGGCTCAAATCCCGATTTTTTTTTTTGCAACCAGCGTCAGATCCGGCTAAAGTTTGGCAAAAGGGTGAAAACACCAAATTTGGCCCCCTCTCGTGCCGGGTGGCCGGGGTGACCCGCACGCAAGCACGCACACATGTTTGCTCTTGTCTTTTTTTAGCCCTAGACAATTGCCCATGCATTGCAACGGGAATATAAACATTCTAGTAGATTAGCTCATGACTGCATGTTTATTATTATATTGATGCGCTAAGATCTTAGCAAGTTCTGTATGCAATCACATGATTACCTGCCATTTTATTGTTAAGCACTTGTTTGGTAAGAATTTAATTACTTACCAAACAAAATGTGTTTTTATTTGATAAGTTAATAAAGCATGTGACAATTGATTTTATTTTAGGGAGAATGGATGCGAGAAAAATTAAAGATGACAGAAAAGACTAAAAGTGGAGAAGGAAAGAGTGGAACATATATAAGAAAGGTTAGACGAAAGAGACGCCGGAAATCTTAAAATAAATTTAGAAATATACAAGCAACGGGACTTAAACTCTGATGGGTTAGAGATACCACTGTCCCTTTACCCATCCAATCACATTTTGATTCATACTTTATGTTTTTTAAGTAGTATAGAGATATAACGCATACTCCTGTCGAGCCGACCCGGCTGGCAGGCACTATAGCACGCGCTGAACAGGACGGGACGACACACGCGAGGCGGGACTGCGGGAGGCGGTCAAGGCGGACGATGGAGCGAGCGAGCGAGCCAGCGGCGAAGCGACGCGCGCGCCAGGGGCCCAGGGGCGCTGCACCTGTACCGTCGCGGGCGGGCACGTGTCGACCGGGGTCTGGCCGTCCAGCCCTCATTCCACGTACTCCTACTATTACCGCAACACCATCCCCGGCCCTGGCCGGGAGGGAGGGATGAAGATGAATGGGAGCGTCGTGCAGGAGCAGGTTCGAGGGAACGCTCTTCTCCTACCTCTGCTCTGCTTTCTCTTTTCTCCGCTGGTCCGAACAAACAGTGCCATGCATGTACGCAGCATCGTGCGCTCGCATCCATCTGTGATTTTGGTCCGTAAAACTTTCGCACGTCCTCTTTGTCAGTGATTCCACGCCTGCTTTTCTTTTCCCTTTTCCTTTTTCTTTTTACCGGACAGCGGCCGGGCTCTTCTTTTTCATGTGATAAATCGAAACAGTGCCATGCAGCACGCATGCCCCGGCGTCGGCGTTTCCCTTCCGGCTGTGGCTTTTGCTGCCTGCTTCTAATCTTTAGTCTCATGGATGGTGACCTATCTCAAAAACAATAGACAATTGTTTTTAGATATATAAAAATAATAATCCCAGGGCCTCCTTGTGACTTGCGGCAAAGGGTATGTTTGCCCTACTAAATACTCCCTCCGATCGCAAATATAAACATGTTTTGGATACTTATTTTTTTGTGAGGCATGTTCTGGATGTTTCAACATGAACTACATACAGGCTAAAATGAGTTAACAAACCCATCAAAACATGTCTATATACATCCGATTCCGAGAAAGGTTAGAGCATCCTATATTTGCGGACGGAGGAAGTAGTTTGCTAGCCAAAATTTTGGTGGAGTTTTTGCTTCAACATTGCCTACAGAAATGACAAAAAAAATTGGTAGGGTGGATGTTAGCCATCATGCACACAAGCACCCTAAGATTTTCAAAAATTACACCGAATAAAAATCCCTAATCTCCTAGTTGGGGCAGCTGAGGCAGTTTTTACGGGAAACCGGTGGGAGGAAACCATAGATGGGAGGGGGAAACCAAAACAGAGGTTGGACAAATGAAGGAGGTAATGAGCGAACACTATTCTTTAAAAAAAATATAATTAGGTAGGAGAGGTTAGCAGCTTCGACCGATAATTTTTGCATGCACATTTTAAATAAAATGGTTATAAAAGACAACATTGTTTTTCAGGGATATAAAAGACAAAATTCACAAACAAATGAAACCAATTTCCTACTAGTTAGTAGCAAAAATAAGGAAGTTTAACAGCATGTCTACTGGGACATCATTACTTGAACAGAGGTATTAGACAAAGAGTATATATTAGATGGGGAAAATATAGCACACACAAGGTAAGGATGCTCTTGTGTACAAAATCTAATATGAGTTTAGGTAATTGTACATTTGGGGAAATATGAACAAAAAAATGAATCTAGGGATGTGAATCATAATAAAAACATGTGCAGACAGAAATTTATATAAAGTATGATCAAATTTGTTGTACACAACAAATACAAACACTGCTAAAAGAATAAGGCAGACATTTGTTTTGCAGTGTCATATATGTAACGGTAAATTCGAGTATGATTCACACTAATGATTTCCTTATAGGTAAACACTAAACTCAAGGATTCATCCATGTTAAGAAATCTACTGCCGCTCGAAAAGGAAAATCGACGGACGCAGTATTAGCTTATTCATTGAACCAAAGAGTATGACGTTATATATGTACGGGTATTTCTCTACTATAAACGTGAACATCGCATAGAAGTGCATTTATATTTTCAGATATAAACGTGCGCATGGGTTGCAGTATCTGTAGCCGCACAGTTACGCGGCAAACTCAAATAGTTGCCGTCAAAACCATGAGCAGACACCTGTGCTTTCTCAAATATTAAAAAGAAAAAAGCCCTGCAGTTTCAGAAGATCCCCAAGCACCAAAGAGATGTAAAACCACCACGCTCCATGTAGTCAAACAAACAAACTGGGAAACAGCTCCCAGAAAACACCCCCACACACATACACACACGCTGTTTGGACATGCGCCAAGCCGAAAAATTGGTCGCTGTACTCCTCTGGATGGTGGACGCCGAATCATCGGCGCGCCCACGCCTACGCGGCATCCCCAGTTCAACTCTGAGCCAATTTTTTTTGGCAAGACGTGGGTGGCGGAATTTTCAGTTATACTCCGAGATAGTACTTCCTCCGTTCTTAAATGTAAGTCTTTGTAGAGATTTCACTGAATGGACTGCATCCGGAGCAAAATAAATGAATCCACATTTAAAATGCATCTATATACATCCATATATAGTTTATAGTAAAATTTCTATAGAGACTTATATTTAGGAACGGAGGGAGTAGAACCCAGCCGGCCGATTGCTGAGGCCCTGGGCGCTTGCTCCTGTGTAGGCCCTGTGGCCGTATCCGACGACTGTGCTAAAATTCCGGCTCCGTCCATGGGCATCATCAGTGCCAATGCCAGTGGTACTGTACAAGGCTTTGATCAAAGGGCCTGCCACTCTCACGTCCTTTCCCCTTCCTCTACATCACAAGCTCCAGCTTGGGTTGGGCCCCCATGGACACGGAGCCCTCGCTTGACAATCAATGGCCTGACCCCCCCACCCCCACCCCCCCAGTGCATGTGTCATGTCATGTACTTGAGCCCCAAGCTTGGCATACACAGTTTTTCCTTTTACGGAGCACACCACACGGTTTTTACCCCACCCGTTGCATTTTCTACTGCATACACGAATGAATGGCCATGCCACCTACTTGTTGCATTTTATACGTATGATTCACATTCACGCATTTCTTGTAGTCCCTGAAGACACAAAGCTAGGTAAATATCTACTGCCGCTCAATGAAAAAAAATTCCTCATCGTCAATGATTAGCTAATTAATTGAACTGAAGGGTATGATGTTATGTAAGTACGGTTAATTCTCAGATATAAACGTACTAGATGGAAAGTGCGGCTTGCCGCACCCCGCACCCCTGCCGGGTGCGGTCAAATCCAACATGATGACCATCGAACACAGCAGGTCACGCTTCAAATTCGATAGGTTGACATGATGAAGGAAAAGTGCACAGGTTTAGAACATTATACCAAAAGCAAATAAGAATTACAGCACACAATAATTTATTTACAATGCAATAACATTATATCCAACTTGATAGAACACGATTCATATTCGATTTAGCCTATTACACGAAACAACAAAGCACGATGGCACCCACCAAGTCCACTATTCATTACACAATATATATTCCACAACTTAAAGGAAATATAGACCATTGATTCCATCATTTGAATTTCTCAAACATATAGGAGGAACTAAGAACTAATAACAGTAATGGTTTGCTTAATAACTATACTTTGAATCAACATAGGCATCATGGTTTCTATTCTTTCTGCCACCTCTTCTAAAAGCAATCAGACCAATTGTCTTCTCAATCCTTGTAGACATCACGTAGAGCTGAAACACAAACAGGGATCAGTGAGCCTTCCTATGAAGGTGCACAAAATCATCTCATAATGGGTACCAGATGTCCAAAAGAAGAAATTAGGCTGAGTAGAACAGATCAGATTTTACAAAACAGATAAATTGAGATGATAGAAACAAAACAAATCAAATGAAGTAGCAATTGTGTTGTCCGATGACGGCAACAGTAACGAATCATCCAGAATATATATAGATGAAGTAGAATCATGGCTCAATGTCGATGCTTCATTTGAAGTAGAGACTGAACAAACAAATTATCATTGTTACACTAGTGCAGAACCGGGCTTTAGTACCGGTTCGTAACGGCCTTTAGTGCCGGTTTACCAACCGGCACTAAAGAGTGGGGACTAAAGCCCCCCCTTTATTACCGGTTCGTCACGAACCAGCGCTAAAGTGCCACCACGTGGCACGAGCCAGGCCCGGGTGCGCGTAGGGCATTAGTACCGGTTGGTAACACCAACCGGTACTAAATATTTGGGGTGGTTTTTGATTTATTTTCCATTCAATTTTTTTTGTTTGCTGGTATTTCACGATACTAGAAATTGTACACGTTATGCATATATATAAATAGATTTTCTCGTACGTAGAACCGCATATATATCATCGAATGTCTCACAAACCAACACCATTAATTATTCACACATACACATCTATATACATATACACAATTTCTCCTACATATATATGTTGCCTTTGGTGCCTCCGGAGCACGATGACAAGTGGTTCATGGGGCGGTAGCGGGTAATAGTATTCTCCTTTGGGATCTATGACCTGGTCGAGCAAAAATCTGGCTATTTCCTCTTGAAGTGCTAGTATGCGGTCCGATGATAGGAGCTTATCCGCACCGATCTGAACTGTTAAGAAGGAGATCAATATATGCATGTGTGTTAATTGTTTGACTAGATATCGATAATGGTGTGAATAGTGTTCTGACAAACGTATCCAGTCCTGTCTATCAGATCTGCTCCTTTCGCACGTCATCATGCGAATGTTCTCGCAAACGTAGTATGCACGCAGATTATTCCCTGGCGCCTGCCTCAGGGCCTTTACGAGAATGGAATTGAATCAGATAATGATTAATTAAGCATGATAATTAATTAATGATATTGAAACAAGAATTAAAGAGATGGTAGCTAGCTAGTACTACTTAATTACTTACCTTGGGTCGATGCCAAAACAACTTTTTTGGCCACGTGCCTGGAGTCACCTTGATGAACTTTGTCTATTCCCTGCCCGCTGGCAAAGAAAATTAATAAAGGGGTTATTAAATAGTTCGTATCAGGAAATGACGAACTAATAATTAATAGGCCGAGATATAGTTAATAATGAAATTACCTGTTGACTATCCCCTTCACGATGGTGTAGTCTTTATCTTCTTTAGTTAGTGAGTCCAGTAATTCAACTTTTTCTTCCTCAACTTTAATGTCTAACAAGACCCAGTGCCAACTGCATACGCACACGTTTGCATGTCTTAATTAAGCGGGCATGTGCATAAAATTAATCAACTACCGTAAACCGTATACACTTAATTATTAACATCTAGCTAGCTAGTGAGCAAAAACAGAATTTGTAGTACAAGACAGTGTGACTCACGGGAAGTTGTAAGGAAGTAGTATATCTTTATTGCTATTGAGGCGCTTCAAGAACTCTAGCATGCTTTCCTCTACAGCATCTTGACAATGTTCAATCTGCCATATGTCCTGATTAATGGTATTTGGGTCAATGAACCCAATGCCATAGCGTCCAGCTTTTTTCATTTCATACATCTTCATCCTGCATAGAATACCACAGAAAAAGAATATAGTGAGGATAATTACATGTAATGATTGATCAAAATTATCACTACATAACTAGCTTGAGACTTAAATTAGAGAAAGAAATCACTTACAGACAATAGCAACTGACGATAGACTTGTCGAGTGCGTCTTGATTGTATAACTGAAATAGTTCTGGATACTCAATGGTCAGAGCTTTCTCATGGTAATAATGCTCATGCTTGACATTCACCATGAGGGACTCTCGATTGGAAATCTTGGTAATGTTCATGTACCATTGATGCAATTGATACATTCTCGTTGGGAGGTCCTTGACCTTGTCTCGATGGACTAAAGATTTGCCCCGGACATATTGCCATGCTATTTCCGATTCTTTAAGCGTAGGCATGGGCTCGATTTCGAGGAGTTGTCCAACAGAGATATTGAGTATTTGAGCCTGCATTATATGATCCTCTGTTATTACCACATCGCCCTGCTGGGGAACGCTAACGGTTTGCCCACAATAATATTTGGCGCGCGTACTACTCCTCTCATGTGTTGTTGGCACAACAAGTGGGGGGATCGCTTGCGCCGCCTGTTCCCCAACTGGGGAACAGTTCTCCCGCATTTTTTGCCAGCTGCTTGTTGGCTCGAGCTTGAGCTCGCTTCCTTATGTACTCGTGATCGATGTGCCTTCCTGATTTGGCGCTCATAGTCCGAGTCAATAGGCTTGGGAGCTGGTTCTCTAGCCATATGAATGAAGTGGTCAATTACTTTCTCGGGCACTTTCTCCTTTGGCGGCGGTGCCGGTTTCGGTCCAAAATGGGCGTCCACTTGGGCTTGCACTATGGCTGTGTTTTGCTCCTTAGTCATGTTGTAAGGCCTCTGAGGAAGAGGAGCGAGGCTTGGACCATATTTATATCGCTTGTCTCCGCCTGTACTTCCTGAACTACCTCGACTCGTACCGCTACGCACCAAAGCTGCGGCATGTCTCTTCTGTGATTGCTGAGATGGCGGAGACGGCTGACGTGGAGTTGGACCAGGAGAAGTGGCCTGACGATGTGCCGGACTTGAAGCAGGAGGTGTGGCCTGACACGGTGCCGGACTTGGAACCGGAGAAGTGGCATGACGCTGTGCCGGACTTGAAACCGGAGGAGTCAGCTCACGCGTTCGGGGACTTGGAGGAGGTGGCGGACTTCAAGAAGGAGTCGTCTCACGCGTTCGTGGACTTGGAGGAGCGGGAGTCTGCTTTCTCGGTAGCGGACTTCGAGGAGGAGTCCGCAGACGACGCAGTGTCGGTTGACTTCGAAAGATGATGCAATCCTTTCTCCATAGGATGATACGATGTATGGCCTCTCCCAGTGTGCGCTCGTCTTCACCTCCAGGAATGTCAAGCGTTAGCCCCGAATATGAGTCCACCACTTCATCAACCATGACACGAGCATAGCCCTCTGGAATCGGGATGCAATGGTAGGTTTCTTTGGGGGTAACTGGAAAAGCAACGCCGTCCGCCACCTTCATGGATATGTTCTTCATTTTGGAGTGTAGCTCACAGTTAGTGTTCTCTATGATGTCATCCACAGGGTATGTATCCAGCAGTGTGTCGCCCGGGGCAGAACCAACGCTGCTTCTCGGCATGGATGGGACGATGCTATCCAATGCTGGACGATCATCCGCTTGCTACTGCCGCTGCTGAGACCCCCTTTCCTGGCTAAGTGAGTCGATCTGCTGCTGCTGCTGCTGGAATTTGAGTGCCAGGTCCGCGTGCCTTGCTTCTAGGTCTTGAAGGCGTTCTGCGTCTTGCTTCCTCTACTCCTCCTCCAACTTCCTCTTCTTCTCCTCCTCCATCTTCTTTCTTGCATGGGACCTGTAGTCGTCATTCCAGTCCGAAAAGCCCTCATACCAGGGAATAATGCCCTTGCCTCGTGTTCTTCCTGGGTGTTCAGGATTTCCCAGGGCACGCGTAAGCTCGTCGTTCTCTCTGTTGGGCGTGAACTCCCCCCTTCGAGCTTCTTCTATTGCGTCAATTATCTTTTGTTTGGCTCCTTTTAGACTTGCCTTCCGCGAAACTTCGCCTGTCTTCTGGTCCAACGCTCCCCCATGCGCATAGAACCAAGTTCTGCACCTGGGGGGCCAGTTCCTAGTAACCGGAGTGACCCCTGCATCCTCCATCTCTCGCTCAGACTTATCCCACTTAGGCAATCCCACCGCGTAGCCACCTGGACCCAGCCTATGAAACTGCGTCTTTCTTGCGGCATTTGCCTTGTTTTTCATCGACTGCTCCTTAGATAATTCTGAATCCTTGAAGGTCACAAAATCGTCCCAGTGCTCTCTTTGCTTCTTCAGTGTTCCCTTGAAATCTGGAGTCTTTCTTTCATTAGCGAGGTAGTTGGCCCATACAATTTTCTTGTGGGTGTTGAATGCAATTGCCATCTTCTTAAGAGCAGCGGCCTTGACTTTCTTCACATCTGCTTCAGTGAAATGATCTGGTAGGGTGAAATGTTCCATCAGAGATTTCACCAGGTCTTCTTTGGCTCTGCCATCGACCCAACTAACACCTGGACATTTAGTCTTTGGCTCTTTCCATTCTTGAATGGAGATCGGGAGTTTGTCCTTCACAAGAACTCCGCACTGACGAGTCCACTTGTCCGCAACATTCTTAGGCGTGAGGGGTTCGCCACTAAGTTTGGTGGATTCGATGTGGTACTTTACACCATCCTTCAACAATCTGCCCAGGCCTCGCTTTGTCTGGCTGTCTGTAGAAGCAGATTTGCTCGATCCGGAGGGCTGAAAGAAGAAAGATCGATTCGTTAATATATCTCCAATAAAAAAACATGTGATGATCACCAGGATGCATGCTTATATAAATATATACCTCGCCGGAAGTCTTTGTTATTTGAAGATCAGCATTGTCCGTGTCATCACTAACATTGTCTGTGTCATCATAATCATAGTTCATGACTTCATTAGCTCGGTCATCCAGATCCAATATCTTTTCGTCACCCTCTCCGGTATTGTTCAGATATTGGGAGCCGTCATCATTCAGATCATCTAGCCTCTGAGGGCTGCGTATGATGTCGAACAATTCCTCTTCTCTCTCTCTCTGCCGGTATTGTCCGCCATAGCTTTTACTTTACTAATTAATACAGAAGAAATATAAACAATTTAGTATTCAAATTACAATGCATGGATGCAATTAATCAATAAGGAAAAACTGAATCTCGAATATATCGTCTCGAATATATAATCTCAAATACATCATCGTCTTAATATATATAATCTCGAATACATCGTCTCGAATATTATATATCGAATACATCACTGGCTAGGTACCTAATAAAGATCGAGTACTACAGAAGAATCTAGGGCGCCACTCACGGTTCCTGGGGCGCGGGCGGTGCACACCCAAAGAGAAGGAACCATCACAGGATCATATCTCCGGTCATCTGCCCAAAGAACCCGCCAAGTAGTGGAGAACCTGACGTCGTCCATAGCAGCCATGTACCGATGGACGTGCTCATCTTCCTCCCAGACATGGCGACGCACCACCTCCGGCGGGGCCGGCTGCCTCTGCACCGAATGTGGCCCATGCGAACGCCACCAAAGAAGATCAGGGTCGACGAGGGGACCCGAGGTCGGGTTCCTCACCAAGCGGCGCGCCCCTCCAGGTAGCACCTCCCAGTGCCAGCCCGGCGGAGCCCAGTCCCAGACATGGGTCCCCTGAAGCATGACGTCGTTGCGAACGGGTCGACGGCGAGGATGCGGGCTGGGCATATCGTCGAGAACAAATACTATATGCCCGCAAAAAGTAACATTTTTTAAATGATTGGATTGTGATAACTAAAATTCTATATATATGCAGATTCTAACAATTTGACATTAATCTAATTCATCTAACTAAAACTAATTCTAAAATTTCCTGATTATATAACTAACCTTTCTAATATTTATATAACTAAAAAACAGAAAAATTGCTAACATTTCTATAAATATTTCTATAACTAAAAAACAGAAAACATTTATAACATTTCTATATAACTAACATTTCTAATATTTATATAACTAAAAAAGAATAATTTCCTAACATTTCTATAACTAAAAAACAGAAGAAAAAAATTAACAAAACAAACTAATAATGTGTGTGTGTAGTGTGTGTGTGTGTGTATAGTGTGTGTGTGTGGACATGGCGGCCGGGGCGACCTCACCGGCGAGGC